>NC_091741.1:108615350-108620350 GCF_043380555.1 Nothobranchius furzeri
TCTGAGCTCCAGCTCTAACAGAGAGAAGCTCCTGGAGGTTTGCCATCCCAGCTGATTTAGTTCTAAAAGCAAAACTTACAACCTCTGTTGCACCGAGGACTGATCACCATTTATTAGACAATTTGGGGAATATTACCACCAAGCGAGGCGAAACGAAGGCCGGCATGGCACATTTATAAGACACACAGTTGTGGTAACATTAGGCTGATTCGCCAGCAAATGTCTTGTAAACTACTGTCTTGTAAAAATAGCTATAGAGGCCAAAACTGGAAACCTCCACCAAATCCACTGGCAGGATCTCCAGGTCTTACCCAGCCAACATGAAGGAATAATCCCTCCAAAGTGTCGGATGAATCTGGAGGGCCTTCTGTCGGCAGGGCCTGAGCCCCCTGCGTGAAAGATTCCCATTGCAGGCATCCAGGGGCCATTCTCACAACCCTAACCTCCTCTACTGACTCCTCTCACAATGAAGGAGCAGCGGCTTTACTCCGTCTCTACTGGATGTCTATACACCCTATGTCCTAGGCTGAGCCCAACTACCCCAAGGAGGAAACTGATTTCAGCCCCTTGGATTCATGATCTCATTATTTTAGACACTATCCACAGCCCCTGACCATAGATGAGGGTTGGAGTGAAGCTCGCCTGATAAAGCTTCAGTCTTGTCGCAGTACCTAACGCCCATTACTCCAGGTGAGGGTTGGAACAAAGATTAATAAAATCCATCTTTTTATTTCTGGCTTAGCTCCCTCTTCACCATAACTGACCAGATTAAGGTCCGCTTCACTCCAGACTCTGTCCCCAACCACCTGAGAATGTCCAGCTCCCTGCTTCCCTCACAAGACCCCTGGATACCTAAACCTTCCCACTTGAGGTATGACCTCTGCCCCAATTTGAAGTTGGCAATCGACCCTTTTCTGGTTGAGAACCATGGCCGTGGATTTGGAGGTGCTAATCTTCATCCCAACCTCTTCACACTTGGCTGCTAACCGCCCTAGCAAGCATTTGATGTTTCATAAAGCTAAGTGAACCACATCATCTGCAAAAAGTAGAAAGGGAGAGAAAGAGAAATTGGTCATGTGACCACACATTGCAGTGCAACAAGTGGAGGGGGGCTGGCAAGAAAGGAGAACACACCAACTTGATGCATTCAGTCAAAATATGAATGTATCACTCCTTTTTCCTGTGAAGCTAATAAAACTATTTATAACTTGCATATTATTTATCACTTTATTTGTGAATCTTCTTCCTCCTTCATGTCTGGAAGGACACTCCAGCGCCTCCTATTGACAAGCCACTGCTGGTGCCTGCAAACTTTAAGAAAAGTCTGCTGGCTTTTGATTCTGTAATGGAGAAGGCTGTCTGATCTGTACTGGCAGAGATTTCCATAACTTGGGGGCCACGACAGACAAAGCCCTGAACCCCCTGGGGGCCAGCAGCCTGAGCAGAGACTTCCCTCTCCCCAGCCACTTGGGCCAGCTCCTCCGGGGGAATCCTAAGGCGTTCCCTGGGCAGCCGAGAGACTTGGTCCCTCCAGTGTGTCCGGGGTCTTCCTTTAGGTCTCCTCCCGGTTGGACGTGCCCAGAAAACCTCATCAGGGAGGTGTCCTAACTAGGTATCCAAGAAGAAAAAGTATGAGAAACAATATTTTATATAACACTTCTCAAGATAAAAATCACGGGGAGCTTCACAAGAACAAAAACTAAAAAACAAAAAAACTATGAAAAGGATTTCACAAAAATAAAAAAGGGGAAATTTGTGAAAGGGACAAAAATAATACAGGATCGTGAGAAAGACAGAGTGAGTGGAAACAGAATGAGGAGAAGGTAGTGATGAAAATTCAACTGAAGATCCCACCTGAGCAGGTGAGTCTTCAGCTGCTTTTTCAAGGAGACCATTGATCTCCACAGCAGCAGATGATTTGTCACCTCTGGTCTTAAGCTTGGTGTTGCACAACCAGTAGGCTTTGGTCACTGGACCTCAGGGACCTGCTGGGGGTGTAGGGACTGAGAAGATCACCAATGTATGATGGTGCTTGTCCATGTAAGGCCCTATAGACCAGAACCAGGATATAGAAATGAACCCTGAAGTTAGTCAACAGTTAGTGAAGCTGGAGGAGAAGCGGGGTCTCATTTTAGCCGCATTTTAGCCGCGATCCCGTTCTTTCGATCACTACCCAAAGCTTGTGACAATAAGTGAGGGTTGGAACGTAGATCGACCGGTAAATTGAGAGCTTCGCTTTCCAGCTCAGCTCTCTCTTCACCATGACAGACCGGTACAATGCCTGCTTCACTGCCGACGTAGCACCAATCATTCCAAAAGTCAGGACTCACACTCACGGCGGTCAGGACTCACACTCACGGCGAGGCGTCTTTTAGTTATTACGGCCCTCGCCTCTGGAACAGGCTGCTGGAGGATCTCAGGGCTGCGGAGAACATTCATGTTTTTAAGAACAGGCTCAAGACCCATCTTTTTAGTTTATCTTTTAACAGATTATTATTTATTGCATTGCTTGTTTTACTTATTTATTTATCTTAATTACTGTTGTGTTACACATTTCTGTTGTTTTATTTCTATTATTACATTTTATTGGATATTTTACTATCTGTATTATCTCTTGTGATTTTACACGTTACGTATTTTAATCCTTTCGGTGTTTCCTCTGTGGAGCCCTCTCCTCGGGACCGGTGGTCAGTGGCGGCGGCTGGGGCGCTCCTTGGGTAATGCCCAGGTAGTGGTGGGGGTTGCCACCCTTCCTCCCAGGGCACCCTGGATTGGCGTCTTGGCTGCTGCCGTGGATCTGCTGCTGTCGAGGCAGATGGCTCCCTTGATGGCGTGTCTTCATTACCTGTCCAATCTGAGCTGGGCCTCGTGTTTACTGTGGTCTTTTAAAGTGTTGTGTACGTGTGTGTGTGTATGTGCGTGCGTGCGTGCGTGCGTGTGTGTGTGTGTGTGTGTGTGTGTGTGTGTGTGTGTATGTGTGTGTTTGTGTGTGTGTTTTCCTGGGAATGGTTTGTGGACTGGGGGTGAAACTGTCATAATTGTTTTAAGTGTGGGAAAGGGAGGGAATGTGGGTTTTATAGGACATTTGAATCTGTTAAGCTTTTTGTGTTGTTTTCTTTGCATGAAAATTGCTATATAAATAAAGTTTGATTGATTGATTGATTGATTGATTGATTGATTGATTGATTGATTGATTGATTGATTGATTGATTGATTGATTGATTGACCGATCCTCCTACTGATCTCATGCTTCATCTTCCCCTCACTCATGAAAAAGACCCTGAGATTAAACTCCTCCACTTTAGACAGGACCTCATCTCTGACCTGGAGAAGGCATTCTACCCTTTTCCAACTGAAGACCATGGTCAAAACTGAAGAAAAGCTTTCACATGATTGAAACGAGGGTAAACACGAGCAGTGTGAGTGACACTGAGGACTTTATCACCAATTATAATACCATTTTACAAATATTTGTTTCATCCTCTATCACAGCTTCCTGATAAGGACCACAGCGCTGCTTTAAAGTCTGAAATGAAACCTGACATTTATCATTCTTCCAGTTACTTTCTGCTCTCTGCCCTGCCATCTCATAAGGTAGAGTTGGTCAGTATCATCCAATGATGGCTCAGATTTCACTTTAGGCATTCATGTTTCTAATAGTCTGGCAGCTGGTCTTCACTTCTGAATTCTTGTTTCAGAGGTTTGAGAACTTGCTGGGACTCCATCACTACAGATCTAACACTGTGTCTTAAATCTTTAATGCTCAGAGAGGTTACAGGAGCAGGACTTTGTGAATGTGCTCATAACTCTCCACAGTGTTGTCTAACACAGCCTGCTGTAAGGAGGGTGGAGACGTCCTTACAGAGTCAGACGAGTCCTGATCCATCAAGCCTGGCGAGCTGCAGACTGGATTACTGCCGTGCACTATCGTTGGCCTCACTCACAAATCAATAGGACTCCTGCCTTCGTGAATGCAGTAGCATACATGTGGTGGAGAATTAGCAAACTTGGAGATATGCTGTCAGTCTTAGCTGTACTTGTCACCACTTCTACTGGTCCAGTTCCTAACATGTAGTCTGAGATGTTGCTTCTGGAGGTTGCTGATGCACTGAGTCTGCTCAACATCCTAGAGTTCTAATTCCTGCTTAATGTAGACCTTAAAGAGAGTTTAGAGGATTCACTGAGCAGGAACAAGCTAACCCTTTTTCGTGTGTTTACTTGGTGCTTCAGCTCTGCATTATATTCAGAAAAGTTTAAAAATGCATGAGAGAAGCTCTGCTAATTCAAGGGGAACAACAACAATCACTTAAATAATTAACCATTGTCCCTGCATGGGCACTTGTTTCAGAAAGCACTAATTATGAAATGTGCAGCTACTTCAAACAGAAATAGGAACAAAAATAAAAGGGCTTCTTCAAATGTTTGTTGAGAATTATTGAAAGTGTCGTGAGTGGGATGTGGTCATCTCACCACCTCTTGCTGGGAAAGGAAAAGGTGGTAAATGATGTTCTGCCACCTCACAAATCAGACCAAGACAATCCAGTAAGGTCGAAAGCTTGAATTTATGATCAGAACGGTCTTAACACACCACGCACGGTATGCTTATCTGATCAGATTATCTTTAGAGCCATTACAGTAATTGTGCACGTCCTTAGGATTGTGGGAAGGAGGGGACTGGAAGTGGTGTGATTAACCTGCCTTGTGAACCAGGCTTAAGGTAGCAGACTGAAGAGAGGGAGAACAAAGTGAGTTAACCCAGATGTTGGGCTTGTGGTGGTTTTTTTCTCCCATGTAGTGTAATGGTTTATGCTCTTTTATGAAAGAGGAATCATTCTACATATTAATTTGAGATATTAATTTTAATAAATTCATAACCAAATTTTATAGAATTAAGAAGACTCAAAGGTTGTTTTCATCGAAAAACTGACGATCATATCTGTGTGTCTGTGTTTCAGGTCAATGAAGAGACAAGTTTGAAAGTTAAGAATTTTAATTCTTAA
>NC_091741.1:108625350-108662850 GCF_043380555.1 Nothobranchius furzeri
ATCCCAGAACAGTCACTTTACTCAGACACGAGTACATTTTTGGTAAATGGTTAAATTAGTTTAACCGAGCACTATTTAACTACTTCTCAAAGGAGTTAAAAAAGTGAAACTTTTTCCAAAGACGTATTTGAGAGTGCAGGTTACACTGAAAACCCAAAGCAATAACTAATAAATCTTCCCAAAGCTTTCTCAGGGCCAGACGTACGCTGACTTTTCCAAGTCATCCTCTCTTCCTGGTCTAATAAATTAAGGCAGTGGCGGGGTTGTGGAAGTCAGATCATAAAGTGCATTAGATTTGATTATTGTCTTTGCCTCAGAAGCTGCATTATTGCTTTGGGTTCCCTGGAGAAGGAGTTCTCTCCACCCGCCACAGTGAGGTGAAGGCAAAGGTGTGTGGAGGTGTAGGAGCTCACAAGGAGAAGAGAACAGACGATGTGCTGGAAAGCAAGGTTGTGTGTGAGTTAAAGGGGGAACAAAAGCAGCATTTGGAGGAGAGCTCATCAGCTCGGTAAAACCCAATCAGTTATACTGCTTTTACTGGTTGTTTTAGTAAGTGAAGCCTACTTGGGTTGGTGGGCCATGTGGAGGAGCTCACGTCCTCTGAGGATGAAAGTCTGATGAAGAGCTGGAAACCTCCAGAATCTGTGCATCATTTTCCGTTCCCAAATGAAAATCAAGAAAGTGCTCAAAGGTCTGATTCAATCATTTTTGATCAATTTGCTGATTTTCAGTCATCCAGGACTTGATCATCTCAAGAGTAATTGAAAACTGGACTTTTGTGTTTATACATTTGTTGGCTTTGGTCCAACAGAACTACTGAGCGTGACTCGGGTCAGTCGGGCCACCTTTTATAACAGCATGCTTCTACTTTTCCTTTACTTTTCTTTCCCTGCTTTGTTGTGGTTCCAAGTGCAAGCATCACAACTGTCGGCCAATGATTGTCTAGGGGGCGGAGTCACTTTTTGGAGCGTCTTGTGGGAAAACGTAAGCAGTGTTCCATCCGTATAAAAACAAGCTTTATTCAAGTCATCCATGATAACTTCCCACTTCTTCTCCTTGTCTTATCTCACATACTTCTCTTCTCCTATACTGCCCACTAGTGGTTGACACACATTTGAGATAGCTGTAGCTACTTAGCTAGCGTGGTGCTAACTAGCTCAGAACTACCCCATAGGGGCAGGCTGCCTGGAGGGCTAAGCCCAACCAGCCATTCCTCCCCATCCCCACATATTTCTCTCCTCCTGCTCCCTCACATCATCACACAAACATGCACATAGGACCTTGGGGGGTGGACAAGTCAGAGAGTGGGGTATGGACCCCATTTCCGCATTTCTGTGGCAACCTGCCCCCAATTTTATTTGCACCTTATACACTTCCAACGACGACATTCCATACAAACACACACTTAGGGCTTTGGGAGGGAGCACATTCAACGGCAGTTGGCAGGGGGATTTCTCAGCCTCCTCCCGAGTGCCGGTGCCCACTTCCAATTTTAAACTGCACTTAGACACCGAGGGCTGTGGGTGCAAGTGGGGTGGTGTGGTGGCATCAGCTGGCATAGGCCGGACAATGCCCGCACTGCCCGCTCACCACAGCTATGGAATATACCTCATCAACACACAACACTATAATGGAGCAGGCGGAGGGAGACTAGGGGTCTTAGCACACCTCTGTTGTTGCTTGGCTTCTTGGGGCTGGAGGCTAGGAGGGAGATCTGGCCGTCTGGTTGGGGTCTGGGGTGGTGGGTTGCTGTGCTCAGCGTTGGGCGGGGGAGCCTGCTCATCAGCACCCCAGCAGAAAGGGTCAAACTCTGGTAACCGGTGATGGTTGTACCCAATGTGCAGCAGTACCGGGACTAGAGTGATTAGGGTGTGAATGGGGAGCATGAGTGGGTGTCCGGCGTACATTTTTGTTAGTCTTTGGTTGTATGTGTATGTGTGAGCATGAGGGAGGGAGTGTGTGACTGTGTTTGTGTATGACTGTATATGTCAGGTGGGGCCTTTGACTCCTCCCCTCTCCTGGGGCTTCTTTTGATGATATAGATCTTCGTCTCCCCTCCCCCTGCCACACCTTGTGTGGGGTGTGGTGCCTTGGTCTGCCTGAGTGTTCGTGGCTTCCGGGTCAGGGGGTTTAAGATTTTTGGCATCTGCTTGATCAATCCCGGTGGCTGCCTGGTGGGGTCTGTGTCCCTGGGCTCTGCTGGATCCCTGGCGGGGGTGGTCGCCCCTGGGTCCTGGCCCCTGTGGGCTTGCCGCTGATATCTCCCGGGACTCTGCCAGCTGCTGGTTGTGGCCCCCCGGGGCGATCCTCTGTGCCTCTCGAGGGGGGCGGGGGGCCTTTCTGGTTGCAGTTTCCTTGGGGTTCCTGTGTTCTGGGGCAGCGCCTGGATCTCTTGGACTTGGGGCTCCCCCCGTCTCCTACACATCTTTGGGGGGCGGATCTGTGGTCCCTCACACTCTCTATTGGACGCTCCTATAGAAAAACCTTACATAAACAAGCGCGTGTACACACACAGGTGCTCACATGGTGCTCTCATAAGTATGGGCTTGGGCACGTTCAACACTTGTCTCAAGGCTGTCGTTGCCACTAAATGCACTATGATTTATTATCGTGTGATTGTTCAGTTAAACAATGTTGATTTTATATTTCATCATCAGGCTGACGCAGTGATAGCTTGCTCCTTATGTACTGTTGTGTCCCATTTTTTCTGCTCTTTCTCTTTCTGCTGGTCTAGAAGCAGACTCTTGTTCATTATTGCTTTTTTTTGGACCCCCCCCCCCCCTCCCCCTCCCCACGGCCGCCACCCCTTCCACCCCCCTCTTCCCACTTTTTCTTTTCCTTTCTCTTTCACCTCTGTCTCCGTGTCTGGTTGGAATTACAAAACATTCAAAAACAATAACGTTTTAAATAAAGTTTTAAGTATCAGGCGTGACATTAAAAGCAGACGCTTTGATGCTCCACCTGAGAGTAAATCTGTAAGGCTTGTCACCAGCATTCAGACATCAATTCTGTTTGCCTCACAGCCAGACAGGACACAATTAAAAAAAAGCCCGTGGGACGCCACCAACCTGCTCAGTGACGCGCCCACTGACAAGCTGACTCTGATCATTGGCAGCTCCATAGTCAGAAACATGGAGTTAGAGACTCCAGCAACCATAGATAAATGTTTACCTGGGGCCAGAGCGGGCGACATTAAATCTTACCTGAAACTGCCGGCTAAGGATAAGGGTAAATACAGTAAGATTGTTATTCACCTTGGCGGTAACGACACCCGGTTATGGCAATCAGAGGTCACTAAAATTAATGCGTCTTTGGTGTGTAAGTTTGCCAAAACAGTGTCGGACTCCATAATTTTCTCTGGCCCCCTGCCTGATCGGACCAGTGACGACATGTTTAGCCACATGCTGTCCTCTAACCGCTGGTTGTCTAGGTGGTGTCCTGAAAACAACGTGGGCTACGTTGATAATTGGAAAACTTTTGGGGGAAAACCTGGTCTGATGCGGAGAGACGGCATCCATCCCTCTTTGGATGGTGCAGCTCTTCTTTCTAGGAATATGGCCAGTTTTATTAGTCCTCCATGACAACCCAGGGTCCAGACCAGGAAGCAGAGTCGTAGTTTAACACGCCCCTCTCCAGCTTCAGTACTGTTACCCGCCCACTACCTCATAGAGACAGTGTCCACACACACACACACACACACACACACACACACACACACACACACACACACACACACACACACACACACACCATGACAGAGAAGAATAAAATGATTTGAAATAGAATTATTTCAGGCCCAGTGCACTAAGTAAAAATCAATTGGCCATTATAGAAATAGGATACAGAGAGGAATTAAAACTTAATGAGGTTTTCCGGCAAGAGTCCACCCACTCATAAACTTCCCACTTGGTAGCATCGTGAGCCAGCGTGTCACAGCAAGTACAATTCATGTGCATGTGTTAAAAATTCAATGTCTATCAGAGCTAGGCTCTGGCACCCCCAACCCCCTTCCCCAGCATGTTTTAATGTTTACCTGCTTCAGCACACCTGATTTAATCAGCAGGTGATTAGAAGGCTTCTGTAGAAAATGATGAGCTGCTGTACTGATGAATCAAGTGTGTTCGAGTAGGGAAACAATTAAAACATGCTGGATACCGGTCCTCAGGAAGGGAGTTGGGAATCACCGTCCTAAAGTGTCTATGTTCTGCCATAAAGGGGCAGTAACAGGTCTGATTTAAATGAGAGGAACACACGTGTAGGGAGACCACCTTCTAAACTCCTACACCCCCTGGGTGCTTTACAACACCCTCACTCATTCACTCACAGGTGGTCATAAGCTACAATGCAGCCACAGCTGGGGCACTCTGACGGAGGAGAGGATGTAACAATAATGATAATAGTGATAAAAATTAAAGTCTCTTCAGTCATCACACACTGGTGAAATTCCTCTCCACATCTGCCCATCCCCACGGGGAGCGGTGAGCTGCAGCTGTGGCTGCGCTCGGGAACTATTTGGTGGTTTAACCCCCCGATCCAACCATTTAAAGCTGGGTGTCAAGCAGGGAGGCGTTGGGTCCCATTTTTAAAGTTACTCGACCGGGAAGTGAACCCCGATCTCCCGGTCCCGACAGTCTACCACTAGGCCACCGAGAAGGTAGTAATAATAATAATAATAATAATAATAATAATAATAATAATAATAATTGATATTTATTAAAGAGTCATTTTGTCAAAAAGCTTCATGAACATGTTTGTATCCCTCCTTCCCATCCATACATTCATCATTCTATCCATTCCTCTCTTCCTCCACCCATCCATTCATTCCTCCTTCTCTCCATCCATCATCTTCACCTTGCTAATAAAAGTCAAGTCTCTCAGTGATAAACATAAAACCATAATTTGAACCCAAGAGGACCAAAGCACATGGTGTTAGATAAATGTAGAAATTTGGCGCAGCCATTTCTGTCTCCTTTCCTTCTTTTTTCTGTTTGTGCTCTTTCATTTTGTCCCCCTTTCCTTTCTTCCTTCTCCTCTTCTTTCCTTTTGAAGATGGTCCAGTGGGTTGATCCATCTTCTGTGTGCTCCACCTGCTGACGGAGTCACCCAGAGTGACAACATCTCGCCTGCCAACTCATTGACAGATCAGCAATAAAACAAGGAATTCAATAAAATAAAGCATAAATTAATGTTTTGGGGCTTCTGAGTCATTCTGTAAACACGTTGTGGAGAAAACAGTCTCTTGGCAAACATCACCATCCTAATAAATACCTGGATTGATGATAACTCCTATTATCTTAATCCATCAAAGCTCATGGAGACGCTCCACGCTGTTAACAAAAGCCGACTTCAATAAATTCACTCAGACTTCTAAAGCCCCATGAGCTGCGGATGGGAATGCTGCAGCCTCAACACAACCGCTGTGAGATCTTTTTAGTTTCATTCTTTCAAGAGTAGAAAAAAGCAGGAAATTAGAATTAAGATTTACAGCCATCGATTAAATGATGCTGCACCAAATAAACGCGGCTGTAAACAAATTAGTGCAGAGTCACAAGGAGTTATGGATCTGTGCATGTGATGAGTTCAGCCCCTAAAGGTTGAAATGATGATTGTGATAAATAGTTTAGCTGGGAAGATAATCTGTTCTTAATTATGATGAAATTGAATATGTTTGAGAGGCATTACGTTCTGGCCCATGGCCTTGTATGAACAGAGGAAGAGGGAGTGAATGAGAGGGTTTTGTTCACTCGGTAAAGAGCGACAGGCTTTCAAACACTCTTAGAAGTGATGAGCGGTGATCAGCCAACAGCAGCTTCTGTCCACAGCTGATAAATGGGAATACCGAGGATTAGCCGTGTCCCCGCAGGCAGAGCTATCCACTCCACTCTGATCATGTATGCGTTTGTGTGGGCTAATTGGCATGCAGCATTGTGAGCTCACAACCACAGATGCCAATCAACAAACACTCAAATGCAACATCTGTAACAGTATATGCAGCTGTGGTCTGTTGACCATTTTTAGGCTCATGAAGAGTTCCGCTCAAAACTCGGAGTATGACGGGGACAGCTGACAAGGGGAGGGATTCTGGGCTACAGGGCCAATGAACAGCACCACCGAGAAGGTGATACCACCGCAGGTCCTATAGTTGGCACCGCACACTGACACTGACGCCCCAGGATGACTGGGACCAGGTGAAAGGAAACCTTAACCCTTTTTCAGAACGCATTTCGAGTTGTCGACTGTTTTTGAAGGTGACCCCACCCCCGCTACCCGCAGCAAAACAACACAGCATCGTCACTAGTATGAGGAGGAAAACACAAACACATCTAAGTTACACGTTGTTCGAAAACATAATAGGGTTCAGTGAGTTTTTGGAGTTAGGGTTAGTCTTTTCCCTCTCTCTGTCGTGGACGGCTCTTTGATCTCCTGCCTGTGCTGACTGCGCTCAGCGAGCAGAGCGCCTAACGTTGTGTTTCGTGAGGGTGATTGATTGAATCCCTACACATGGAGCGCCTACGCTGGTCACAGTCATCCGTCTCTGGTCCATCCTGCTCACACGCGCCCCTCCGTGTGCGTTTCACTCGTTAATAATTATGACATGCAAACGTCTCACCTCTGATTGGCTAACAGCAGCATGACTCTTCTGCTGCCTTCATTCACTTTTTCTGTTGAGTAAAAAATGCATGTGTTGATGTTTAATCTCCACAGATAACACCATGTCAGCGTGTTCCGCCATGATGCGGAGCTGCTGGTGTTTAGCTGCTACTAGCTGAGACGCTCTCTCCTGGTGGAACCAACAGCCTTCTGCCGTCACCAGCCACGCTGAGTGAGTCCATCAGTGCTAACTTTTCCCTTTTATGTAGAAGAGACTGGGTTTCTCTGACCTGAACGTTTCTCCATCTCCGAGACCAGTCGTATTAAAACACTATAATTTTTAGTTTCTCGGTGAACCTCTGCTTTAGATTATTTGTCATAAATAAGGCAAACTTTCAAAACCCATTCAATGTGTCACATATGCAAGAAACATTATTGAAATAAATTATTGTTTTTCTTTGCTTTAATTTATTGTAATTTTGATGTATCAGTGAGCAGGTTACAATAGATTATTTTTCATGTGTTTAATTTAGAACTAAATTGCCCTTGTTGTGGTTACATGTCAGTGTGATACGAGTGGGAAGTAAAACAGTTTGATCAGAGTGAGACGTTGCATCTGAAACCTCTGATGGTCAGCTAGAATTTCATTTGAAAACTTTACTGTAGAAACCTGAACCTGATCCAGGAGCTCCAGCTAACCCGAGATCTACGTCCAAACCACATTTACTTCAATAAATCTCAAAAGAGCAGTAGCCGACCAGATGTGTTTGAGTCCATATGCAGACGTTAGAGATGTTTCGGTCAGTTAGAGCTAACCGTAGCCTCAGAGAGGGTACTGGTGTCTGTACTGGTCCAGACGGAGCACTGGTGTTACGTGTTCTGTTAGACCTCAGCTCCAACTCGTACTTTAATCAGTCTAACATGTTTTTATGCTGTCATTATGTTGTCCTGTAATCACGTTCCATTTAACAATCATCAGTGTTCTATTGACTGGAGACATTGTCCACCTGTGTTTCTGTTCCGTGTGATTTTTAAGTGCCTGCTTCATTACGCTAACATTATGAAAAATCACAGCTCCTGTTATTTTATCAAACCGGGGTTTAAAATCAAGTGGACTGCGATCACTTCCTTCCTCGTGCTAGCACACTTCACAAGTAAGGTAGTCCAGTCATCACACACACACACACACACACACACACACACACACACACACACACACACACACCCTTCTGGTCACAGCTCATCGGCTGCACTCAAACTGCCAGATTGAGTCATTCACACTTCTCGGATACGTGCACCACTGATGCAGTCTGTTGCCTTAAAGTTAACTTTTAGGTTAACACCGCTTTGCTAGGTGTCTTGAAAGGTAACAACTCCCACAAACTCTCCACATTAGTCACTTGGCAGCCTGAACACAGAGGTGGGTGATGTCATTTCGCCCATGTTGGTATATTTGGTGTGCAGGTTGCCAATGTTCATGTCCCCTTAAGATGCTGTGCTTCATTGGATGGTGTGGAGTCACATGACTCATCATCTAGCACATCATCCAGTCCGTAAACAAGGAGGATGATTTAACTGTTGAAGCAGAGGCTGGAAGAAGAATGTCGCAAACCAACAAGTTACTCACAGAGAAGAAGAGTTCCTGTCAGTTGTTGTCTTCTGAGTGCTGCCTGATGACATCAGGCATGCTGGGTTTGGGCTCCAAACCCTTTGTATCAGGTGGAATGTTTGGTTTGGTTGAGAACTAGTATGAACCTTATTTTTGGTAGTCCTGTGTATGGAGAGGCAGGAGCTGGCAGGATTGGACACTGATATTGCAGGCAGTGGCGGTTCTACATCGAATTACTCCCCGGGCGAGGCCCCCTTTGAGCGCCCCCCCCAACCCCCCCCCCACCACCACCCCACCTGCATGAACAAACGCATGTTTTCTACAAACAGGCATGTTTTATTAGAACGACTATTGAACATTCATTTTTCTAAGTTGCACATATTTACATTAATTACTATGAAGTTGTCAGAATGTAAAGCACTATACATTATATACTGTATCAAAATATATGGAATCAAATATACAAAAACAAACAATAACTAAATATTAAGAATATATGAACATAATATATAATAAATATTCTAAATAGCAAAAATATTTCACACATAACAAACTAAAGATAATCACTACAGCATTGCACTTAGAATAGAAAACACAAACTAAAATTAAAACCTAACCTTGATGCAAAGTCATCAATAATGTCATCATATGAAATCTGCTCCCCTACTGAGTGATTGATACTAATCAGAGCCAGGTGAGTGAGCCGCCCCTGAAACATAGGTGACCTCAGGTATGACTTGATCAAGTTTTGAAAAGCTCCTCTCAGCTTGAGCCACAGTGACTGGCAGAGCAGTCCAAAAGTTGGGCTAGATCTCCAATAGATCTTTATCATGACCCATAATATTTTAGAATTGCCTCTGAAATTGTAATTTAAACTGAAATAACAAACTGTAGACTACCAAAAATGCCAACTTTTACAGAACAAATCATGTAAAAAATAATCAGTGCAGCCATCTGCAATAAATAAACAGGATAGTTAGTGGTGACTGGGGTGTTTTCTTCTGCTTGTACAGTTGTTTTATTTATTATTATGTGAACATGATCAACATGTGTTTGTTGTTGTTCAGGCAGGCCACGGGCTGCAGTGAGCATTTAACAAATCCTAGTTTGAATCAGTAAAAACCGATTCAAGGACTTTTTTCAAACCATTTGAATATTCGTTTCAATATTTCAGCCCTGTTAGCTCTGTTAGCAACTAGTTGACCGCATTTAACCGTTAAAATCCCAGTTAACTGGTTCAAAAAATTGAAAACATGCATCATGAGAGCTACATACCTTTATCTTTCTGCTCTTTTTTCCTTTTTCCCCCTGAATGGGGCACTTGGTGGTTTTAGCCTTTTTATGTTCATCTCTTCTGTTTGGCTCCTGACTCAGTAAGTATCCTTTAGTCAGGACTAAACAATTTGACCTTGATGGGGGGGGTGACCACAAAATCGTTTTGTTTTTCCTTTTTTTATTCGGCCATTTCACACAATTCAGAGAAACCTGAAAGAATGATAGGCCTGTGTTTATGATATTATGAATGAAATATGGAAGAACGTTAAGATGTGATTGACTTTAGCCATGTTAATACAGTTGATTCAGCCCCTGCACGCTCATTTCATTTGGGAAAGACGCAGAGGTGAATTCCCCCGCCGCACCCCTCCCCTTCCTGTTCTTCATAGACACACGGAGCACGTGAACGTTCTCAGTCAGCAGGAGCGCCTGCAACTGCAGGGGGCGCCAACTTGCTGTTTCCAATCCAGACACTGTCATATGACAGATAATAGAAAACCTCGGTGCGGCGCAGATTTCCTTTTTTTTTTTTACTCCGCGCTTGTGCGCCCCTTTTGTGTCATGAAAAAATGCCGCCCCGGGCAACTGCCCTGTCTGCCCGTGCCTAAAACCGCTACTGATTGCAGGAGTAGGCAGGAGCAAAAGATGCATACAGTGGGAGCAAGTGGTAATGATCGGAATTTCAACAGGATTGGACGGGAGCAAAGTTTAAAGGTGCAAAATGTAAGAAGGACAACCTGTGGTCAAATTTGGTTACTGCAGCCCATTTGTCTAAATGTAAAGTTACTACGACTCCCATTTGTTCCTTGACTCCACTCTGTGGTTGTTGGCAGTTACATATGAGCACCAGAAAGTTCTAGATGGCATTATCATATCTGGTGCTAGCACTCGTGAGTGGGTAGGAGGCACTTAATACACTTATTTCAGTAACCGGAGGGTTGTACGATCAATCCCGGCAGAATATTCTGCTGGTATGTCCTTGGGCAAGACACTCAACCCACCTTGCCTGCTGGTGGTGGTTTGGAGGGAGCGGTGGCGCCTGTGCTTGACAGCCTCGTCTCTGTCAGTGCACCTCAGAGCAGCTGTGGCTGCATCGTAGCTCATCACCACCAGTGTGGGAATGTGTGTGTGCATAGGTGAATGAGTGATTGTGTTGTAAAGCACCTTGGATGGGTTATAGGTCTCTAGAAGTTGCTGTATAACATACAGGCCATTTATGGTAAAATGTCTGGCATCAGATGACGTGTGGATGTTAGCTGTCTTGCTGTTATAGTTCTGAATGACTCACAATACCACAATCGACTCATTATTCACTTTTGACTGTAATATGAAGTTGTACAATGACATCACTAAGTTCAAAAAGTAGCTTTAGATATTTTTAGAGCCGACTATTTGCTTCTAATTCACCATTAGCTCAACTTTAGCCTCTGGCCTACTTCACCTGATATAAAGATGCTGTGGCTTCTTAGGGGCAGAAGAAATACCTTCTGGATCACTTCTGTTTACTGGCTTTGGTTCTCTGAAAAATTCTGAAGCTTTTTGGCTGCCGGTGTCAAATTAAAACTGCTGGCACTGCAGCGTTAGCTCAACGCAGAGTTGGCAACCTCTCTGGCTCACCGAGTATAAACAAAGAATACATCCCTCTTTCGTTTTTTTGGAGAGTAGAAAAACTTAACCCCACCACCACCCCCACCACCCCCCATATAAGACATAGGACATCCAGGTAAGGTTGGGTCCTCCCGTTCCTGGACATCCCTCTCCCCTGTGATGGGACAGCAGAGGAGCCAAGGTCTACCTGAGGCCCTTGAGCCCAGGCCAGGCACTGCCGCATGTTCCCGCCTTCCTCCCGGCAGCATACATGTCAGGATCTGACCCCCAAGGCCCCGCCCAGATCCCCACACGGGGCCAGCCACCCACCACCCTGAGCCCCCAGGCCCCCACCCAGACCTGCTCAGGGGCAATGCAGCTGCCAGGCAGCGACTCATGGCCACCTCCAAGACCCTCAAGGGGCCCCGCTAACAACCGCCAGTAGTCCACCACCCGAGGCAACCCAAGCAACTCCAGAGGGGGGCAGCAGCCCCCCAGTCCCAGACACCCCTAGTGAACCCATCTCCAGGGAACGTCCGGATACTCCAAACTCAGACCCTCCACCCCATCACCCACATCATCCCGCAGGACAATATCAATGATCCCCCATCATCGCTGTGTGATGGAACCGATCAAAGGACCCCAGATAGATTGATTTGAAGTGGAAGCAGAGGCTGTATCAAGTGAAATATAATCTAAAAAATATTTCTATACTGGTTAATGCAGAGAGTTTCTCAATTTTCCAATTCATGAGGATAGTTTTCTTAGCGATGCATATGGCAGTCAGAACCACGTGAACCAAAGATGTTTCAATCAGGACATCGTCCAGGTTTCCCAGTAAACAAAGAGAGGGGGAAGTTGGGATATGACATTTCAGAGACTTTGACAGGTCTTCACATACTCTACCCCAAAATTCCTGGACAGGTGGGCAGGACCACAGTGCATGAATGTAATTGTCAGGAATGTTGTTTGTGCAGTGTGTACAGGTGTCAGATGACACAAACCCCATCTTGAACATCCGATGACCTGTATAGTGCACTCTGTGTAGAATTTTGTACTGAATTAATTGTAAATTGGAGTGTCTGATCATTTTAAAAGTTTTTAAACAAGTTTGGGACCAGAAGCCCTGGTCAAAGCTAACTGATAGATCCACCTCCCATTTTTCAATAGGGATTACTATTCTATCGTCTACTTTGGACAGTGTCTCATATACTTTAGCCAGTAGTTTGGGGGGTTTGAGATTATAAAAGTCTAATACCCTTGGTGGTGTTTGTAATTCTATTTTATTGAGCTTAAATTTTTGTTTAACTACAGATTTAATTTGGTGATATTCTAAAAAGCTATTCTTATCCATTCCAAATTGGGAGACTATTCTGTTAAATGGGATGAAGTCCAATCCTTCATATATGTGTTCCAGGTATAGGATTCCTTTACTTTTCCAGTCCGGAAGATTCATCATTTTGTTGTTTAGCAAAATATCAGGATTATTCCAGATAGGTGTGCGTCTGCATGATATTAGTGAAGACTCTGTCATTTTTAGATACTCCCACCATGCTGCCAGAGGTGCTGATATTAATACTTTTGAAGCCTTCATGTTTGCTTATGCTTGAGCTAATAAATGGTAAGTTATCTCTGTAGTTATGCTGCTATAGGCTTAGACTGCTGGAGGATACACTGACCACTTTTTACACTCTACTACTTTCTTCTACAATTTGCTCTTTAACTGTATTACTTTCTGTAATTTCAGCTGTTAACTTAATTTTTTCTCTAAGTGTTTTTCTCCCCAGAAGAAGCTACAACGATGTTATGCTGAGCTGTGGTGGCCTCATGGAGGGGGCCATCCTCTAGCACACTGCTGCTAACCACTTAAACTTTCTCCCTCTCCTGATAACTTTTTGCTTCCCTTGAAGTTGGATGTGCTACTACTAGTTTACTCATTTAATTATAGATTCACTAGGATAAATACAATAAAGTTTATCTCTCACCAAATAGAATATTTACTAAGCAATCACAATATAACTATAGACACATTGCTTGGTGTGTGTGTGTGTGTGTGTGTGTGTGTGTGTGTGTGTGTGTGTGTGTGTGTGTGTGTGTGTGTGTGTGTGTGTGTGTGTGTGTGTGTGTGTGTGTGTGCGTGCATGCGTGCGTGCGTCCGTGTGTGCGTGTGTGTGCCTGCTCTGTCTTCTCGGTCCCCAGTGAGTCGTGGTGGATGGCTGCTTATACTGAGCCAGGATCCTCTGGAGGTTTCTTCCTGTTAAAAGGGAGTTTTCCTCTCCACTGTTGCTTTATGCTTGCTTAGTATGAGGATTGCTGTAAAGACACTGACACTAGTCAGTGACTTGATGCAATTTGCTGGGTTCCTTATATAGGAAACATTTTTTTTCTGATTGGCTTAATGAACTGACCTGGACTGGAATATTTATTATGTGAAGTGCCTTGAGATGACTCTTGTCGTAATTTGGCATTACATAAATAAAATTGAATTAAGTCTGAAAACTCTATCGTATTGCAAAGTGTCTGTTCTATATCTAACCAGGACTCATCTAGTGGGTTATGTTGCAACCATCTTGGTATATATTGCAGCCTGTTGGCTAAGAAATAATAATAAAAGTTGGGTAGATCCAGTCCTTCTCTGTCTTTGGTATTCTGAAGTGTTTTTAAGCTAATTCGTGGAGGTTTATCCTGCCTAAGGAATTTTGTAATTGAGGAGTCCAGACATCTAAACCAGTCAGCTGGTGGTTTGTTTGGGATCATTGAAAATGAGTAATTTATTCTGGGAAAGACCATCATTTTAATTGTAGCAACTCTCCCCATGAGTGATGTCGGTAAGGATTTCCATCTTGCAAGATCATCTTCCACTTTCTTTAAAAGTGGGGTGTAGTTTAGTTTGGTTAGATCTGCTAACTTGGGAGAAACATTAATTCCCAGGTATGTGATATTCCCTGACTTCAATTGTGTATTAAGTAAACTGACAAAAGAGAAATTAATTGGTATAACTGTGGATTTTAACCAGTTTATAGAGTAATCTGAAACTCTTGAAAAGACTTTATCAGTTCTATTGCATGGGAGAGAGAGGATTGAGAATTCCGGAGAAAGAGTTAAACATCATCTGCATAAAGACTGATCTTATGTTCTATTTTCTTACACTTCCAGCCTTTAATACCTGTTGTTTGCCTAATTGCTGCTGCTAGTGGTTCGATAAAGATAGCCAACAGTGAGGGGGAGAGTGGACATCCCTGCCTGGTCCCCCTCTGAAGACAGAAGCTAGCTGATATTTGGTTGTTCGTCCTGACACGTGCTGTTGGTGAACTGTATAATGTTTCTAGCCAGTTTATGAAGAAGTTCCCAAAACCAAATTTATGTAAAGTTGCAAATAAGAACTTCCAGTTAGCTCTATCAAAGGCATTTCCTGCATTTAGAGATAATATACTAGTTTCTATGTTTCTACTGCAAGAGAAATCTATCAAATTAAGTAATCTACATGAGTTTGTGGATGACTGTCTACCCTTGATGAAACCAGTTTGGTCAGGGTGTATTATGAAGGGGGTTACCTTCTCTAATCTTTTTGCCAGGGCTTTACAAATTATTTTGAGATCAACATTAATAAGGGAAATTGGGCGATAGTTGGTAGGAAATGTAGGGTCTTTGCCTGGTTTTAACAAGAGACTAATATTGGCTGAGTTCATGTTTGGCTGTAATCTGCCGCTCTCTTTGATTTCCCTCACCATTCTGATAAATATTGGGTCCAGAATGATCCAGAATTCTTTGTAGAACTCTGCTGGAAACCCGTCTGGACCTGGAGCTTTCCTATTAGTCA
This sequence comes from Nothobranchius furzeri, assembly GCF_043380555.1. NCBI lineage: Eukaryota > Metazoa > Chordata > Actinopteri > Cyprinodontiformes > Nothobranchiidae > Nothobranchius > Nothobranchius furzeri. The sequence continues at coordinate 108,640,233 of NC_091741.1, forward strand.
TGGATTTAAGGGCTTCCTGGAGCTCAGCTGATGTTAGTGGCGAGTCCAGCACTGTAGCTTGGCTGTCTGATAATTTAGGGAGTGTTATCCTGTCAAGGAACTCATTGATGTCATTATCTGATGGGTTTATCTGTGGTGAGTACAAAGTTTGGTAAAAGTTTCTGAAAGTGTTTATTCTTTCAGGATCATAAACTATATTCCTGGTTGAGTCTTTAACAGCAGATATGGTAGTTTTCTCTTTATTTATTTTTAACTGGTTAGCTAAAAATTTACCTGATTTATTACTATGTTCAAAGTTTTCTATTCGCAGTCTTTGTGCTAAAAATTGTGTCTTTTTGTCAATAATTCCATGAAGTTCTAATTTAGCTTTACGTCATTTGCTCAGTAACTCTTCTTCTGTGGATGCCGCTAACGACCATAGAGTTTATAAAAAGTAGAACCCGCAAATGCGGCCAAACATAGGCAGCACGGTTGGTGCGGCGCCTACTCTTCTACGTCAATGCTATGTGCAGGAGTCAAAGCTCATTAAAAAAAATTAAAAGGTACTTAACTGAAAGATTATACATTTTTTTATGTTTTGCACTTTTAAAATTGCACTTTGAGTTTGCAACCTCACCCTGCTTCCTAAGATTGTTTAATAATTACCATTAAAATAATGTTTTCCTCATGTTATTGAGAATTTACTGTGGGGTAAAAACTGCAGCTTGGTATGAGTTTTTGTAACAGTGAACTTAGTTGTAATTTTTTTTAATTATGAAGAAACGAACAAGTTTGTTTTAAAATGTATGAACTGAACTCTGAACTAGTTCGTTTTTTAAACGAACTTTCCCAACACTGGTCAACAGCTACACCATTCCTTCTTTCTCCGAGCCACGACTCCGGCCATTTTATCAGGAGCTTTTCCAGCCTCATGGACTCTTGCCTCACACACTAGAGGACACACACTGGACCTCTCGTCAGTCCTCTTCATCCTCTTCTTCCTCACTAACTTCTTTTGCTGCCATCTTTTCTATATATTTCAGTTTCCCTTGCTCCTACATTTGTATTTTCATTGCTTTATTTTTATCTTTATTCCTAACTTATTTTAGTTTTTATTGTGCTTGTGGACTGCCTTATCTTAAAAGAAACTATAATAAACAAAATGTTCCTCTTCTTACATTCCTGGAAAGAGGGCGGGTCTGTGACTGAACTGGTTTAGCTCACTGGGACCATAGTTCTGGTTTGTAGCTCCGCACTAGTGGCATCACTGTGTGTTAATGTTGATCAAGTTCTGCATCCACTGAATAAGGTTGACTACTTGAACAAGTTCCCTTGACTGCAGCCCTGGCTGTCTGAGGACAGAGTGAACGCTTTCAAGCATGTCAGAGACTGTTCTGCCTGTATGACTGTTTAATTTATGATGACAGCTGCCCGTGACACAAGGGCTAGTGACACACCTGCAAAGTAACTCATAGCATGCAGTAGAAACAGTTATTGATGCAGCATCCAAAGCTGGTCCATACTGACCAGGAACATTTCAGTCACAATCCCTGAAGAGATTCTGTGATTTGCCGTTGTGTATTTCAGCAGCTTTACTGTTGTGACCTCTAAAGGAAATAGCTACAGCACATCTATCCTTCCTCTCATCTATCCCAGATAAACCTGAGCTCTCTCTGCTGTAGCACAAGGCCCTTTGGAAGATGACGGTGCGTTTGTGAGTTCATGCTAATGAATGAAGTTTAATGTCTTTCTCCAGGTTTCACCCAACCATTCACACACACACACACACACACACACACACACACACACACACACACACACACACTGTAGCCAGGCGCCAAGAGCATGAGCAGGGTGCCACATTCCTCCTGGAGGAAGCTGGAGCCTGTTTGAACTCTGGAACAAGTGATGGTGGAAGGCTTGTTGGTATGCCAAACACACCTCGTGGGTACTGAGGCAGCATTAATTGTCTTGGACCTGTGTCCTTGTCACCTAAATTGAAAGCCTTATCTGCAGACACCGATGCTTCAGATTGCAGGCTAGCCTGCTCTTCTGGCTCTGTGTACTCTCCCTATAACATCTCCTCTTCTTTTTGTTGTGGTAAAGTAGTTTAGCAGAATATTTAAAAACAAGAAAACTTTTCAACTTACGTTTTCACCACCAGCTCTCTTCATCTTGTTAACATCCCTCAGATGCGTCTGCATGGATGAGTAAAGCAAACAAGCTGCAACTGCAACACCTTGTCAATCTAATTTACCATCCTGCAGGTTTATTGTTCACAGACTCACCTTAAAAGCTTTGACCTGTCACGTTTGCCCCATCAGGTATGTGGTCAAAAGCAAAAATTGAAAGTATGATGGAGTACGTTTGTTTTTCATTGGTTCTTCTGTCTCACTGTCTTTCTCTCCTTCCCTGTTCCAACAACTAAACAGTAATAACTAAACAATCAATGCATGATCCCAGAGAGTGCAGGCAGCACACATCTACATTAAACCATTCCTCCGAATGCTGGGTTGCTAGGCTACTGAATAGGATCATTTATACTTTTTAACCCGTATCTGCCTAATGTAAAATTCATATTCATCTATGGTACAGATATTATGTGTCCAACAGATCTATTTCACGGTTTACAGATGACCAAAATGTTGCAGCATGAATCCTCTGTAAAGGAGGACAGTGTGTGTTACTAAGATATGTGACGGTTTTAAGTTTGTACACTTTGGCAACCTAAACCACTGGTCAGCAAGGCTGTAATGGTACACCTGAGTCATGGTTTGTTACAGCAATCCCAGCACTAAGCAAGCATGCAGCGAAAGTGGAGAGAATAACTCCAGAGGATCCTGGCTCAGTGTAAGCAGCTATCAGCCACATCTCACTGGGGATTGAGAAGACAGAGCAGACACACACACACATGCGCACACCAAATAGTGGTTCTATGGCTACATAAATTGCAGCCATACACTCCCCCACTTGTCCAGATAGGCTAACATCAGCTTTTAACCACAGGCCCTATCAAATAAAAATGTTTTAAGCCTAGTCTTAAAAGTAGACAAGGTGTCTGCCTCACGGACTAAAGCTGGGAACTGGTTCCACAGGAGAGGAGCCTGATAGCTAAAAGATCTGCCTCCCATCCTAACTTTAGATATTCTGGGAACCACCAGTAGACCTGCAGTCTGAGAGCGAAGTGCTCGGTTAGGAACATATGGAACAATCAGATTGATGTATGATGGAGCTTGATTATTAAGAGCTTTATATGTGAGAAGAAGGATCTTAAAATCTATTCTGAATTTAACAGGTAGCCAATGTAGGGAAGCTAAGACAGGAGAGATATTATCTCTCTTTTTAATTCTCATCAGAACTCTAGCTGCAGCATTTTGGACAAGCTGAAGACTTATAACTACATTCTGTGGACTTCCTGAGAGTAATGAATTACAGTAATCCAGTCTTGATGTAATAAATGCATGAACTAGTTTTTCAGCATCACTCCTGGAAAGGATGCATCTAATCTTAGCAATATTCCGAAGGTGGAAGAAGGAAATCCTACAAACCTGTTTATCATGAAATTTGAATGACACATCCTGGTCGAAGATAACAGCAAGGTTCCTTACTTTGTTCTCGGAGATTAATTTAATGCCGTTTATGTCAGGTGATTGACTAGGAAGTTTCCTTTTCTGAAGGTCCGGTCCAAAGATGACATGGCCCTGGATGATTCTTGCATTTCCAACCACATATCTCAGTTCTATTATCTGGACTCTGATCATTACTTTGTTTTCATAACCAACACTTATCGGTTGGTAACTTATTGGCATTGCATCCTGTTGATAAGTGCCTCCACTTCTGCCTCCCATTCATTCTTTTATTTATTTTGTTTTGAGTCTTTTGGTTTCTGTTGTGCTTACAAAGAGACAGACCTGTGAGGAAAGCAAACCCAAATAAGTAGCTCTTTTCTCAAAATATTAGACTGATATAATTACATCAGCGAACTTTGGAAGTGAGAAGTTCAAAGAACATTAAAAATACTGGAAATCACAGACAGATGAAACTGGGAAAATGAAGGTATGGTGCAAAAGTTGTTTTATTTCAGTAATTCAACCTAAAGGTTAAACTAATCTATGACTCATCCCATACAAAGCCAGATGTTACAGCCTTTATTTGTTATAACTGTGGCTTACAGCTGATGAAGACCTCCAGTTCAGAATCTCAGACAATTAAAATATTGTGAAAAGGCTCAATATTCTGGACTGGAACTGTCACACTTGGATCAGATAATGAATTAAATCGCTTAGTCGAAGATGGATTATGTTCACACACATTCTCGTTTTCCAGGTTCACCTGTAAAACCAATGCATAGCGCTAACATACAATCATGTTTTTATGACATTTAAAATAAAACTGCTGTCAAACTGTCACTAAAACCCACCTAAACTTTCCAAAAGGGCCAACGCCACAGCCCAAACAACCCCATCAGCTTCAATCATTTTGCTCAGCAGCAAAATTACAAAACACTCCTTCACCCAATTACTGATCTCATGGATAAAAGGCCTGTGGGGGGGAACTATGCAGTTTTGGTTTGCTTTTAGCTAAAGTTACCACTTTTTTCCAAACGATACGATATCAATACTTGGATCTGAGTACTCGCCAATACCGATATTTCTACCACACAAATAAATGCTATGAATTTGAAAACAGGTTTTATTTTCTTCTGTGCTTTCAACAGGAAAAGACTGTGAGGTAGGTAAAAAAATATAATATCTTAATGGAAAGTATCAATAAACTAAAGTATTGGTGAACAGAAATGACAAGTTACAGTGAAGCCACTTTCAGGCCACTGCAGTGGTATCGGTTAACTTTTACCGATGCTGATACCGGCATCTGTATCAGCCCGATACTGAGGTATCCCTACTTTTAGCACCCTCGGTGTCCATTTGAAAGCAAAACCAAAGTGCTGTTAGCCAGCCTTTTAGCTGAAACCGGGTCACAGAGGAACTTCCATTTTAACATTTTTCCTTTGCTGTGTGTGCTGTGAGAGTGCCAACTCTCTACTTCTTAGCGGGGTAAGGGTTAGGGTTAGGTGGATCGGTCATGCCTCTTGTACTAAAACACATGTAAATGTGAACTGTTCTGTATCCAAACGCCTTTTCTTTTATTCTCACAGACTCTGCACTTAATTTCGAGGCTTCAGATGTCTAAATTTGCACAAAGTCAAAGAATAGAAAAGCAGACTTTTACTCTTACTTTTTAACTGCTGAAATGGGAGTTAGATGAAGATTTCTAGACAGCTCCAACAAACAAAAGGTCGAAGAAAATACATCATACAGGGTGTTGATTCATTACTGCTGCCCAAGACGAGGTGGAATTAACATTTTAGCTGAGGCCCTTCAGACATTCATGTGAACTAACTGAGCAAATGATTTCATTAATAGGTCTAGAGTGGGGTATGGGTACACATTAAAGATTGCCCTGTGTCCGATGTTAGCTCAAACTGGACAACATGTTGGGTTTTGGTCTCTGTGTCCTGATAGGGCTGATTCAATCAAGACTGACACAATATATAAAAATCGACTTTAGCCCAACTCAACCAGCAGTATTTAAATGTTGCAGAGCAGAAGTACGACAGCTGAGTTAGTCCATAGTTCACCCGCGACCGAATCAGCAACCTGTCAGCCCAATCTCTGGTCCAGATAGGCATCGCTGAAGCCCGACTGTAAATGGTAAATGGCCTGTATTTTAGGGCAGCCTAGGTCACAGGTCGATGATAGATTTTGTAGTCGTATCATCTGACCTGCGGCCGTATGTTTTGGACACCCGAGTGAAGAGAGGGGCGGAGCTGTCAACTGATCACCACCTGGTGGTGAGTTGGATCAGATGGCAAGGGAACATGCCGCGTAGACCTGGCAGACCCAAACGCATAGTGAGGGTCTGCTGGGAACGCCTGGCAGAAGAACCTGTCAAGACGGTCTTCAACTCCCACCTCCGGCAGAGCTTTGACCACGTCCCGAGAGCAGTGGGGGACATTGAGTCCGAGTGGGCCTTGTTCCACTCTGCGATTGTCGAGGCGGCTGTTGCTAGCTGTGGTCGTAAGGTGGCCGGTGCCAGTCGTGGTGGCAACCCCCGTACCCGCTGGTGGACACCAGAGGTTCGGGGAGCCGTCAGGCTGAAGAAGGAGGCCTACAGGGCGTGGCTGGTCTGTGGGTCTCCGGAGGCAGCAGACAGGTACCGGATAGCCAAGCGGGGTGCAGCAGTGGCAGTTGCCGAGGCAAAATCTCGGGCGTGGGAGGAGTTTGGTGAGGCCATGGAGAAAGACTATCGATCGGCTCCAAAGAGGTTCTGGCAAACTGTCCGGCGCCTCAGGAGAGGAAGGCAGCAACTCGCTCACACTGTTTACAGTGGGGATGGGGAGCTGCTGACGTCAACTGAGGCTATAGTCGGACGGTGGAAGGAATACTTTGAGGAGCTCCTCAATCCCACCAATGCGCATTCCGAGGAGGAACCAGAGCTGGGAGGCCTGGGGATGGACTGTCCGATCTCAGGGGCAGAAGTTGCTGAGGTAGTCAAACAACTACACAGCGGCGGAGCCCCGGGGGCGGATGAGGTTCGTCCTGGGTATCTCAAGGCTATGGATGTTGTAGGGCTCTCATGGTTGACACGTCTCTACAACATTGCGTGGTCATCGGGGGCAGTTCCTAGGGAGTGGCAGACCGGGGTGGTGGTCCCCATCTTTAAGAAGGGTGACCTGAGGGTGTGTTCCAACTATAGGGGGATCACACTCCTCAGCCTCCCTGGAAAGGTCTACGCCAAGGTACTGGAGAGGAGGGTCCGATCGATAGTTGAATCTCAGATAGAGGAGGAGCAATGTGGTTTTCGTCCTGGCCGTGGAACTGTGGACCAGCTCTATACCCTTGCAAGGGTGATGGAGGGGGCATGGGAGTTTGCCCAACCAATCCACATGTGCTTTGTGGATTTGGAGAAGGCTTATGACCGTGTCCCCAGGGGCACCCTGTGGGGGACGCTCCAGGAGTATGGGGTGGGTGGCTTTCTGTTAAGGGCCATTCAGTCCCTTTACCAGAGGAGCGTGAGTTTGGTCCGCATAGCCGGTAGTAAGTCGGACCTGTTCCCAGTGAGGGTTGGACTCCGCCAGGGCTGCCCTTTGTCACCGGTTCTGTTCATCACTTTTATGGACAGAATTTCTAGACGCAGCCGTGGTGTGGAGTGTGTCGAGTTTGGTGGCAGGAGAATCTCATCTCTGCTTTTTGCGGATGATGTGGTCCTCCTAGCTTCATCCAGCTCTGACCTTCAGCTCTTGCTGGGTAGGTTCGCGGCCGAATGTGAAGCGGCTGGGATGAGGATCAGCACCTCCAAATCTGAGACCATGGTTCTCGACCGGAAAAGGGTGGCTTGCCACCTCCGGGTCGGGGGAGAGGTCCTACCTCAAGTGGAGGAGTTTAAGTATCTCGGGGTCTTGTTCACGAGTGAGGGTAGGAGGGATCGGGAGATCGACAGGCGGATTGGTTCGGCGTCTGCAGTCATGCGGACGCTGAGCCGATCTGTCGTGGGGAAGAGGGAGCTGAGCCAGAAAGCCAGGCTCTCGATTTACCGGTCGATCTACGTCCCAATCCTCACCTATGGTCATGAGCTTTGGGTAATGACCGAAAGAACGAGATCGCGGATACCAGCGGCCGAAATGAGTTTCCTCCGTAGGGTGGCCGGGCTCAGCCTTAGAGATAGGGTGAGGAGCTCGGACATTCGGGAGGGACTCGGAGTAGAACCGCTGCTCCTCCGGATCGAAAGGAGCCAGTTGAGGTGGTTTGGGCATCTGGTCAGGATGCCTCCTGGACGCCTCCCCGGGGAGGTGTTTCGGGCATGTCCTGCCGGCAGAAGGCCCCCGGGTCGACCCAGGACACGTTGGAGAGGTTACATCTCCAATCTGGTCCGGGAACGCCTTGGGGTCCTGCCGGAGGAGCTGGTGGACAAGGCCGGGGAGAGGACGGCCTGGAGCTCCCTAATTGGGATGCTGCCCCCGCGACCCGGACCCGGATAAGCGGAGGAAGACGAAGACGAAGGCCTGTATTTGATATAGCGCCTTCTAGAGTCCTGGAACCCCCAAGGTGCTTTACAACACAATCAGTCATTCATCCATTCACACACACATTCACACACTGGTGGGGATGAGCTACAATGTAGCCACAGTTGCCCTGGGACGCACTGACAGAGGCGAGGCTGCCGAGCACTGGCGCCACCGGTCCCTCCGACCACCACCAGCAGGCAACGTGGGTTAAGTGTCTTGCCCAAGGACACAATGACAGCGACAGACTGAACGTGACTCGAACCTGCAACCTTCCGATTACGGGGCAAGCACTTAACTCCTGTGCCACCGTTGCCCGAATCACTGTAGCTGTATGATTCACTAAAACCTGGCTGAGAGGTCAGAACGCCTGATGGACATCTGTCTGTGTTAGTGGTGGTAGGTCTGGTGCATCGTTCTACCAAACAGGAAGTAACAGGGATGGTTGTGAGTGGGGCTAGCGCCCTCTGCTGGTTTTATCTACATTAGACTAACAGTCACTACAAACATTGAGGAATATTGGTGAAAAATGAAAAAATGGCCACTCTAATGTTGCATGTTAGCGAATAAAGCTGTCGTCAGGGCGCTTGTCTTATTTTATTGTTACCCAGTGGCTGCTGATGGATGAAAGTGTTACCTTAAACCACCTTTGCCCGATGTTAGAGTAAAACAAAAACGATGCTGTAGTTTCTTACGGTAACAGGAAATAACTTCTGGGCCGCTCCCCTTACTGGCTGACCCCTTCTCTCTGCTGGATGTGATAGCGGCATTTTACCTGCGATCTTATTCCCAACTGGAATCGTTTCAGACGCGAAGCGGTAGCGAAAGCGTTCCTGACAGCTGACCCGTGAGGTCACAGAAATGCATGAAAATTGCAACACCACGCGTGATTTCAGAAGTCCACACACAAAAACAAACAAGGAGGCAGACTGCTGCATATACCAAAAAAATCTGTGGTTTATTTTCTGTTCTGTTTACATCGGCTACGGGGCTTTTTACAGGAAAACATGTGCGTTAACTTGCACGTGACTTTTATTTTGAAAGTTTTTGGATACTTTACACTGTGAGCTAAACTGTGGAGCTTGACAAGTTTTGGGAAGGATAGTGCATAAAAAATCGACTCAAAATATAATGACAGCATCCCCTTGCTTCGTCCAAAACACTTCGCTGTCAGTGGAAAGGAACTTGTTCACTAGAACGGCGGCTAGTTCCAATGTTGTACGTTTAACGGCCTTTTCGTGATGCTTTCATGTCCGATGGAAAGAAGGAGTAACTGTCCACATAGAGCCTCCTCCTCCACACACACACACACACACACACACACACACACACACACACACACACACACACACTAGTGTCAATATGTTTTTTGTGTGAACGTGCTGTCAGGGTGTTCTCATTTGTAAGGCAAATGATCTTTAATGAAGCTGATGAACAGGGTGATGAATGAGACGGTCCTCACAAGTTGCTGAGTGATAAAAATGTGCCAGAGGCAGATAAGTAGTGTGTGTGTGTGTGTGTGTGTGTGTGTGTGTGTGTGTGTGTGTGTGTGTGTGTGTGTGTGTGTGTGTGTGTGTGTGTGTGTGTGTGTGTGTACAGATGGATAACAACAACATTCATTATTATAATCTGGAGACCTGCTTCGTGCTTTTACGGTGCAGAAACAAACCGAGTGCTCTTAGAGGCTCTTTGATGCTGTTATGATCCATAAACAGAGTTTAAGGAAGCTCTGAGAACTGGACTCCAAGCTGGTCTCTGTAGAAAAGTGGCTCTTTATTCATAATGACAACACAATTAAAACCTGAGTCAGAATGTCAGGACCCGAGGGACAGGAGGCAAGATCAGAATGAAAACGAGAGCAGGTTGATGTTTTATTATCTCCTACAAAGTGATGAAGAAAGAGATGCATCCATCACCCCGTTCCATTAGAGATGCTCCCGGCTTCCTCTGCTCTGCAGGGTGCTGAGAGAGGAAACAGAGACATCTAACATCTGAGTAAACACTCACTTGATTCAAACCATGTTAATTACATTTACTCAGATTTGGTTAATAGTGTCACTGTTGTCTCTGCCTCTGCTCTAAAACGCTGCTTCCCAGAAAGCGCTGCGGTTGTGGCGATGCTGATGTCTCAGGAAAAAGGAACTAAAATGGTTTCAAATAAGAACACATCTGTTGATGGAGGCTCCTGTAAACACGCTGCTGCTCACCCCGCCTCTGATTAGCGGTGGCGACATCTGTGTTTTTATGGTCGCCATACATTGTTTCCTTTCAACATTTCTAAATTGAATTTCAAATTCAATTGGTAGTCCAATTCATCACTGTGGTGGGAGGTAACGCCCCTCTCCAAATGAAAAGGATTTTATTTTGCCTGCAAAGCTGATGAATGTTGGGCAGAGACGCAAGCAGAAACAAAAGGCCCACCTGTCCTGTTCCTGGACCTCCATGATGCATCAGCAAATCCACCTAAAACACGAGGTGTGGTGTTTCACCTGTGCAGACTCGTTCCATATTCGACTACACGTTCCATCTTTTAACAGCGAACAGGGTTGGATGTGAAGGAATGATGCTGAGTTTGACACAAAACAACAGAAACTTCTAAGATGAGGCCGTCTGAAAGCACACGGAGGACTGTTTCCATTCTTTTGGCATCATGAGCTGGTTGATGACGGGGGTCTCTCCTCCACCTTCATTAAACCCTTCACTAAGAGGTCAACTTTGAACAACCAGAAAATAAACGTGTCTGATTATTTGTGTATTGGAACGCTGCTTCTTTACTTTACCACCAGGTAGAACTCATCCATGGAGCGTGCACATGTCCCCTTCCTCCTCCGCGGGGTTACTAAAGGTCACTTTCTGTCAAGCTCTCATCTGGAAAACAGTTTCATACAATTAGAGAAGACTGTTTCGTTCGTCATATGTTCTCTGATGAAATCACATTTGGAAGAGACTTTTTTGTTTTACAGAAAGGTTTCTCACGAGAAGCTACGGGGGAGCGCTGGGCTGGTGCCTCAGACAGAGGGTAGAGCTGAGATCCATCAGCTTGACTTGATACCTGTTGAGATCCTGAGTCATGGGAGTGGACTTTTGCATGCATCTACATAATAACACCTGCGACTGTCTGAATGTTTGTGGGTTCTTTGCTAACGTCATCTTTGTTTCCTATTAATAAAAACTACAACCCCCACCCCCCACCCCCACCCCCCACCCCCAAAAAGCTCATTGCCTACACGGTGAAAACCTATGGACAGCCTTAAGCCGGGCGTACACTGTGCGAGTTTTTCACTTTTTTGAGCCGATTTTCCAGTCGTACGAGAATCCACGAGATCGGGGCGAGTTTTGCGCCGAGCGGTCGTGTAGTGTACAGGGGGTTACGAGAGGCGATTAACACCACGTGACCAGCTGCCGATCAGCAGTCGTGAGGTCACACGGACTTCTGGAGTGTTTAATATTTTGCTCGTCCCTCGTGAGGGTATCGCACTGTTGAAGCGGCGCTGCAAGCAGCTGCGACCCAAAAAAAATCTGAACCGTCCACGGCGCATGTGCAGTCCTGCATCAACACCGCTCGCTCGCTATTTCCCTAATAACACACGCTGTTCGTTTTTGTTTCTACACGTTTTTTTTACTCACAAAGATAGTCAAGAAAGCGTGTTTGTCGTGTTCATGTCAAATTAAACTGATCACTAAACACAGATTTACTTTCTTTATTTCGTTTTCCTCATCCAACCCCCATAAATCCCTGTGTGTCCTCCTGCAGCACTCCCGAAGGACAACAGGCAAAACAAGACAAAAAAGTCTGACGTGTTGAGTAAAAACTGCTATTTTTAGCATATTTTTAGGGCCGACGTGTTGCTACCAGACGTACAGTGTGAGCATTCAGGTCGCATCTGAGAACTGGGTCATACAGTGTGAGCACATGACTCGTGAGATCTGCTCTGCGAGGAAGTCGTACAGTTTGAGCTGAAGCTGAACGCTGCGAGTGAAAAAGTCGCACAGTGTACGCCCGGCTTTAGCTTAGCCACTGGGCATTGGTTCTATGCTGTTGTCTTAGCAACCGTGCAGATGGGTGTTTGTTACGGCTGCCAGCCTGACCAGTGGAGAGAAGCAACCAAATTCACCCATCTGTAGTGAATCAGCCTGACACCGCTCCTCCTCCTCCTCTCTCCCAGGCTGCTGAGGAGCACAGCTGAGAGGAATCAACCTAATGAGCAAACACCTGCATAAAAGGGCTGTGCCTTCAGTAGTCTGGGAGGCAGCAGTGCAGGGGTTCTGCTGTCCTCCTGGGTTTGTGTAGTTTTAACCCCTGTTCGTTTGAGTTTTGGAACTTTTGTAATTTTTAACTCTTAAGGAGAAATTGTGAACGATCCAGTGGGATCTTTTGTGTGTGTGGGTTTTAAGGTTAACTTTGTCTGTGGCTATTTTACTGACCTCGGTTTTAAACACCTTCCGTTGTGGTAAAGCTTTTAAGATAAGTTTTTACCAGGTGTTTTAGTCAGTAGAATGTTTTTAGACTTTTATCAACTTCAGGATCTTAAAACACCTTCGTTGTGGTAAAACTTTTAAAATAAGATTTTACCAGGTGTTTTTTAGTTGATAATGTGCTTTGTACTGTTAACCTTTTAGAGAAATCAGTTTTGCTCGTGTTTTAATACCTTTTGTACAAATAAACCCATTTTAAACTCCGCCGCCAGTTCTTATGTTCTCCCCATCCTTCACACTTTTAAACATCTCATGTCGGGGACGTAACATAAATGGGGGCTCGTCCGGGATATTTAATAACAACAGACCGTGAAGGAATGTACAAATCCCCTGGTGGTGGTAATTTTAATGGTGTTTTGTTTGTTTTAAAGGTTTTAAGCTTCAGATGACTTGGATGACTGGCGGGTGCATCTGGAGGCCCCGCCCCCGCAGGAGGATCCAGCCAAACCTTACGGAAGTGGACCCAGAGATGACCCCTACAGGCAGGCCCAGATGTTGCACCTAGTGGGTTAGTGTTGGTGATTCACTTCACCATCTCGGGAGCACCCCAGGAAGGGCTGTGGCTAACCCAATCCCTTTGCTGGTTTGAATGTGCCTCGGCACATGTGCTTAATCTGCCCACCCGCAAAGTGCATGAAGAGTAGGGATTATTAAATGGCCTGTTCTGTTTTTATCTGGGTCTCTCCTGTTTTAATCCTTCAGAGTCTTCGCCCCCGTCCTTCGAGAGTCTTCGCCCCCGTCCTTCGAGAGTCTTCGCCCCCGTCCTTCGAGAGTCTTCGCCCCCGTCCTTCGAGAGTCTTCGCCCCCGTCCTTCGAGAGTCTTCGCCCCCGTCCTTCGAGAGTCTTCGCCCCCGTCCTTCGAGAGTCTTCGCCCCCGTCCTTCGAGAGTCTTCGCCCCCGTCCTTCGAGAGTCTTCGCCCCCGTCCTTCGAGAGTCTTCGCCCCCGTCCTTCGAGAGTCTTCGCCCCCGTCCTTCGAGAGTCTTCGCCCCCGTCCTTCGAGAGTCTTCGATGCCCCCCTTCGCCCTTGAGAGTCTTCGATGCCCCCCTTCGCCCTTGAGAGTCTTCGATGCCCCCCTTCGCCCTTGAGAGTCTTCGATGCCCCCCTTCGCCCTTGAGAGTCTTCGATGCCCCCCTTCGCCCTTGAGAGTCTTCGATGCCCCCCTTCGCCCTTGAGAGTCTTCGATGCCCCCCTTCGCCCTTGAGAGTCTTCGATGCCCCCCTTCGCCCTTGAGAGTCTTCGATGCCCCCCTTCGCCCTTGAGAGTCTTCGATGCCCCCCTTCGCCCTTGAGAGTCTTCGATGCCCCCCTTCGCCCTTGAGAGTCTTCGATGCCCCCCTTCGCCCTTGAGAGTCTTCGATGCCTCCCTTCGCCCTTGAGAGTCTTCGATGCCCCCCTTCGCCCTTGAGAGTCTTCGATGCCCCCCTTTGCCCTTGAGAGTCTTCGATGCCCCCCTTTGCCCTTGAGAGTCTTCGATGCCCCCCTTTGCCCTTGAGAGTCTTCGATGCCCCCCTTTGCCCTTGAGAGTCTTCGATGCCCCCCTTTGCCCTTGAGAGTCTTCGATGCCCCCTTCGCCCTTGAGAGTCTTCAGAGTGTCTTTGTCGGCCACCCTCGTCCTCCAGTGTTTTTAAGAAAAAGTTTTAAAAGTTGGTGTTGTGGTGTTACTAACTTTTATCCTTTTTCTTGTTTATGTGTGGGGGTGTTACGGCTGCCAGCCTGACCAGTGGAGAGAAGCAACCAAATTCACCCATCTGTAGTGAATCAGCCTGACACCGCTCCTCCTCCTCCTCTCTCCCAGGCTGCTGAGGAGCACAGCTGAGAGGAATCAACCTAATGAGCAAACACCTGCATAAAAGGGCTGTGCCTTCAGTAGTCTGGGAGGCAGCAGTGCAGGGGTTCTGCTGTCCTCCTGGGTTTGTGTAGTTTTAACCCCTGTTCGTTTGAGTTTTGGAACTTTTGTAATTTTTAACTCTTAAGGAGAAATTGTGAACGATCCAGTGGGATCTTTTGTGTGTGTGGGTTTTAAGGTTAACTTTGTCTGTGGCTATTTTACTGACCTCGGTTTTAAACACCTTCCGTTGTGGTAAAGCTTTTAAGATAAGTTTTTACCAGGTGTTTTAGTCAGTAGAATGTTTTTAGACTTTTATCAACTTCAGGATCTTAAAACACCTTCGTTGTGGTAAAACTTTTAAAATAAGATTTTACCAGGTGTTTTATAGTTGATAATGTGCTTTGTACTGTTAACCTTTTAGAGAAATCAGTTTTGCTCGTGTTTTAATACCTTTTGTACAAATAAACCCATTTTAAACTCCGCCGCCAGTTCTTATGTTCTCCCCATCCTTCACACTTTTAAACATCTCATGTCGGGGACGTAACAGTGTTAAACAAATAATTATAATGCTAAATGTTTAAAAACAGCATGCTTCTCTGTTCCCAGTTGTAAAAGCTCTCCTACTTTATTAACATTTCTAATGGGACTGTTGTTCCGTAGCTGGAAGGGGAGTGTTCTTTAGTGATGTCCCCATGTGGATGGATAGCATTAGAAGGTTGGAAGAGCCTCCCAGAGCTCCGTAAACACCCTCCATGCCTCCCAGCGGCCTGTCACCCCCTGCTGAGTTAAACACTCTTCATGTTGTTTTAAAATACTGATTTTATTCTGTTTTCTGCTTCTTATTGGAGACAGCAGGCTAAAGACCACTAAGACCTTCTGCTCTTCGTGGTGAGCTGTAAACATCATGGTGCACTGAACCCTTTTCATTATTTACACAAGATGCTTTTGCTGCTTCATTAGAAGAGAAACTCGGCTCCAGATCCCAGAGGGACGTCTGCTCACCATGGCCCTGTTCTTCCATCAGACCAGTTTTAATTGATTCAGAAGCACCAGACAAGTAACGGTCCATCTGCAAAAATCTGACTTCCCTGGAAATAAACTACAGATTAAAATAAAATTTGTTAATACTTATAGATGTTAACGAGACAATCCAACTGATCAGGAATCAGTTTTCTTAAAAAAGATCTAACAGCCACTTCAGATGCTGTAATGTTGCAGACTGGCTGCGTGGGATAGATGGAGTCATGGTAACGGGTTAGGATGATGCACACTTTCACACAAGTACAGCAAGTTTCATGAGTAACCGTATTTAGATGTCAAACAACCAGGAAAGTCCAACATGTATATCTGCTGCTGCTACCAGAAAAGGGCCATTACCAATGGCTTCTACTCAAATCAATGTCAATACCGATAGAGATATACTAGCATGTGGGATCGAATTCTCTTTTACTATAAAGAAACAAAATCATTTCTAGTCTAAATGGGGATCATAAAATATCTACAACTCCACAGTCACTCGCTACCCCCGCGACCTGGACCCAAACGCACAGGCGTCTCTAGAAGTCTCCACTCAGCTGAAGAGAAACCCTCCGACAGTCTGGAGACAGTCGGGCTTTTGGGCAGTGGCAGCTGGTGAATTTTTATTTTTTTTTTGGGTGGGGCACTTTTTGACCATCTGTTTTCAGATGTACTAACCACATATCACCACTAGGGGGCACCTAATCCCCATTGTTATGCATCACACAACTTCAAAGTCAAAAGTCAAAGTCAGTTTAATTGTCAATTCTGCCACATGTACAGGACATATAGAGAAATGAAATTACGTTACTCTCAAACTCTCGCTAGATAGAAAATAAACATTTAGTATAAAAACAGTAACCAAGTTCAGAGAGACTGTGGGGGAAAAGAGAGGAGAGTTGGGAGAGCCGGGAGGGAGTTTAGCTTCCTAACTGCCTGATGGATAAAGCTGTCCTTCAGTCTGTTGGTCCTGGCCTTGAGACTCCGCAGTCTCCTCCCTGACAGCAGCAGCTCGAAGAGGCTTTGCATTGGGTGAGTGGGATCAGCCGCAATGCGAAGGGCCTTTTTTGTGAGGCGGGTGCTGTAAATGCCTGGTAGTGACGGGAGAGAGGCCCCAATGACCTTCTCTGCTGCTCTCACTATACGTTGGAGGGTTTTAATGCATGAAACGTTGCAGGCTCCGAACCACACAGTGATGCCGCACGACAGGATGCTCTCGATGATGCCTCTGTAGAAAGTGTACAGGATGGGGGCTGGTGCTCTTGCTCTTCTTAGTTTGCGGAGGAAGAAGAGACGCTGCTGTAATTTCCTCGCCAATGCTATGGTGTTGTTCGTCCAGGAGAGATCCTCTGTAATGTGCACACCCAGGAACTTGGTGCTGCTCACTCTCTCCACAGACACACCGTTGATGGTCAGAGGAGCATGCTGAGTGTGTGCTCTCCTGAAGTCCACAACAATCTCCTTGGTCTTCTCCACATTTAGAGAGAGGTTGTTGTCAGCACACCATGTGGTAAGGCGGCTCACCTCGGTCCTGTAGTCGGTCTCATCCCCGTTGTTTATGAGACCCATCACTGTTGTGTCATCCGCAAACTTCATGAAGAGGTTAGAGCTGTGTAATGGTGTACAGTCGTGGGTCAGCAGAGTGAAGAGGAGGGGGCTCAGCACACATCCCTGGGGGGCCCCCGTGTTTGAAATGATGGTGCTGGATGTGTTTCTGCCGACCCGTACTGCTTGTGGTCTTCCAGTGAGGAAGTCCAACAGCCAGTTACACAGTGAGGTGTTGAGACCCAGCTGGACCAGTTTTTGAGTAAGCTGTTGGGGGATGATGGTGAATGCTGAACTAAAGTCTATGAACAGCATCCAGACATATGAGTCTTTTTTGTCCAGATGTGTGAGTGCTGAGTGGAGTGCAGTGGAGACGGCGTCATCGGTCGAGCGCTTGGGCCGGTATGCAAACTGGAAAGGGTCCAGGCAGGGGGGCAGAACAGACTGAATGTGTTGCATGACTAACCGTTCGAAGCACTTCATAAGGATGGGAGTAAGTGCAACAGGAAGGTAGTCATTAAAGCAGGAGGGAGATGATGTTTTTGGAACCGGAATAATTGATGTGGCTTTAAAGCACGTGGGGACGACAGCCTGGATAAGTGACGTGTTGAAGATGTCTGTGAAGACATCAGTTAGTTCCACTGCACAGCCTCTCAGTGCCCAGCCAGGAATATTATCAGGACCCGGAGCTTGAACCCAACCCGAGTCCACGAGCCCTTCCAGTAACAAAGTTGTTCCAAAAACATGCTCAGTATGTACCAATGTGCCAACTTCACAGGTACTTATCGGGAAGAGGCTCATCTAAATGGCAGAATCCACATTTTCTACAATAAGCCACTAAAAAGGGGCAGAAAAAAGCTACATGCACATATCTAGAAAACAACACAGTATCAACAGCGCAACATAATCCTATCCACAGAATTAGCTGTTTGAAAAGAAATAAAAAGAACGGTGAACTGTGGAGAGCTTCCAGTTCGGGTGAACATCCTGAGCTGAGAATCTGCCCGGATTTGATGGCAACCCTCTGCACCTAAAGAGTCTCTGTTCTTTGTATTGAGTAAGGGTATGTAAGGGGTTCCAGCGTGCATGCATCAGTTATAGCATAGGTCCATGGTAACCACTGCTGCGCCCAAAAGGAACAGGAAATACGTCACAAGACAATTCTGTCACGGTAACTGTTTAAATAACATTTTTAAAATACACTTAAATTCAGATGAAATGCAGCACTTATAATCTGATGTATCATGTATGTGAGTTTAATTTTCATGTATTTTTTATATCCATGTGATTCTTATCTTCTTTGTCTCTTCCTGTGAGACTGGTGGGGTGGCGCCCTAGCACCCCCTACGGACGAGCCGCCACAGCGTTTGGGCTGGTTTAATTAAGGCCAAAGGGCCATCATCCGTAGTTCTGAGTCACAAGTTAAACCAGGAAGTTGATGAGCAGTTGTTCTCTGTGTAGCGACTGTGTCGGTACAGCATTATGCCATCAGCATGAAAAGCAGTAAATACAAGGATTTGTTTACATTCAAAATAACCCTTTTAATGCTAATTCTTTGCAAGGCCACAGCTTGTTTTGCAGCTAGAGCTGTGCTCTCACATCATTAATGGCTTTTTTCTAAAAACAGCGAGAAGGCTTTAGAAAACAAAGAGAAGTTTAAGCCATAAAAAACCTCAGTAACATGGATGCTAATGATGTCGGTTTTCCTTTGATGTATTTTCTTGTGTTTTTATGTTCAGCTAATTTTTCCAATTAAGCCTCTGCATCTCCCTGTGGAAGGAGAGCCCTGCTGCATCAGCTCTTCCTTGCTGTTCTTTAATTGTGCGTTTTTCTGCCTGCTTCTGGTTCATGGTCAAAAGTCAAATGCACCCAACGCTGCTGCAGCTCCACTAGACCAGGTTCAGTTCCTTCCCTCAGCACAATCAAGGCATTAATCCAGATTGGGGTTTATTTACTGGTTAATTGCAAGAGGCTTAAAATAAAAAGTTCCTGTGAGACAACAAGATTACCTACAGATGCTCCTTGTCTGGTTTTTGTTTTCATTACCTCATGGCCTCGTTTAGCTTCTTTTAGGTTTTATGATATGTTGCTTCATTTCAGGCAAGCATCACTCTGTGATCATCTTGTTTATGAGGCCTCAGACCTGATGTAATCATCTAGATCACAGAGACACTATGCCTGCATGGTCGAGGCACTTGTTATCATTGTAGCTTTTCTACAGCCTGTTTCAGAAAACAATGGCGCCACTTTGGGATCAGGGAGCCTTTGGTCATTCATGATGCCCGATGCGGCAATGTGGCACAGGGGCATGTCCAGGGAAATGCCTGGGGTAGAACCACTGACATATATATATATATATATATATATATATATATATATATATATATATATATATATATACTGGACAATTTGTGTCCATAGGCTCGAATTATAAGTTTTTGTGCTAAAATGGGAGGTTCCCACCACCGCCATTTTGACCATGTCACAGGCCCCGTCACGCCCAGACAATCCAAAAATGGGAAAAGAGATGGAGCTAAGGGTGGGGCTGTTACGTTTGGAACAGGGTTGGAACAAATGAACCAGTGTAGCTTATAGCTAACTTAGCTAACCCAAGAAGCTAAGAAGGGCTCCTTGGACCGGGTCGTCCCACCCACACGGCAGACTGGCTCCCATGCGAGGCTGTAGTCATGCTGGTCACCTGTGGAGATATAAAAAGGATTGGGACTGTTAAAATACAAGCGAAGCTTCAGAGCGCTGCGATCGTAGCCGGATGCTGTAGCCTTTTACATCAGCTCTTGCTCCATGGTCGGAGACAAGCAGGACATGAGCTACATGCTAACTCAAAGCTAACAGAGATTTCCCGGTTGTTTTCAGCAAGAAAAACACTGTAGAGCGACTCCAAAGTAAAGGCACCTCCAACCTGCTTAGTAACGAAATCATAACTAGGTAAGCTGACCGACGATATTGGGCTTGGCTGGTCCACGGCTGTGAAAGATTTGCGTGTCCGCGGTTGTTGATGGTCCCTTCTCCGAGAGCCGGAGATCAGCGGAACATTAGCTACACGCTAACCCAAAGCTAACTGAGTTTTTCCGGGTGTTTTCAACGAGAAAAATGCGGTTGAGTGACTCAAAAGTGAAGCAGCATCAACAAAATGAGCTACAGAGTTTCTGTGGTCTCCCTCAGAGATCCACCATTGACCAGCATGACAACAATCTCACTTCAGAGCCGGTTGGCTCCTCCAGAAGACCGGAACAGCCAGCTATTCTCAAGCAGGAGACAGGAGAAGCTGGGCACCCGCTCGAGGTTCTTATGCAGCCCCACTAACATGTTTGACCAAGCAGTTAAATGACAGCAGTCTCCTCATTCAACCATTGAAATAAAGTACATAAATATAATTTTACTTACTGATAAAAAGAAGCTGAAACTGCTTGGATGGTCTGTTTTGTGTGTGTGTGTGTGTGTGTGTGTGTGTGTGTGTGTGTGTGTGTGTGTGTGTGTGTGTGTGTGTGTGTGTGTGTGTGTGTGTCCTGTCTGGCTGTGAAGCAAACAGAATTGATGTCTGAATGCTGGTAGCAAGCCTTACAGATTTACTCTCAGGTGGAGCATCAAAGCGTCTGCTTTTAATGTCACGCCTGATACTAAAAACGTTATTGTTATTGTTTTCGAATGCTTTTTAATTCCAACCAGACACGGAGACAGAGGTGAAAGAGAAGGGAAAAGACAAAAGGTGGGGGGGGGGGGGTTTCCACAAAAATAAACAATAATGAACAAGAGTCTGCTTGTAGACCTGCAGAAAGAGAGAAGAAAAAAAATCAAAATTAAAAAAAAGGGACACAACCAGGGGCAGATGTAGGACTGAAGAAGATCCGGGGCTTAACACACACACGCACGTGTGCGCGCGCACACACGTGACACGCACTAGTCAACATCATATATATATATATATATATATATATATATATATATATATATATATATATGTCTTGTACCACATAATTTTTAATCTGAAGCTACATATTAAGCATTTTCAGGGCAGAGTATTGTTCCTGTTAGTGTTTAGTGTGAGATGATAGTAAATATTCCCTTTCTTTCTCCATCAATTTTACCTGATAAGCTAACTTTAGGCAAACCAGCAGCACAACAAATATTTTCAAATAAGACTCACAAACCTGAGTCAGCACCAGTCTCATCAAAGCTGGGGTTCTGTCGTTGTACTTTTGGTCTAAAAAACGTCCTTATGTCCATCTTCACTCATGCGTTTCAGGCAGAGACTGCAGAAGAAGCCGGCTGCTGAAGGGCTTCTTCTTCAGTGGTGGAGGCTCAGGCAGGCTGTATACAAACTACTGCCAGCTGCGCCCTCTCTGTTGGACTTTGGTACTGCATGTTACTTCCGCGATTTAGATCCGGGGCTTATCATGAAAGATCCGGGGCTTCAGCCCAAGTAGCTGGGCCAAACGCCGCCCCTGGACACAACAACAATTCAACAAGATCCAGGTATCACTGCGTCAACTTGATGAAGAAATATACAATCAACACTGTTTAACGGAACAATCACACGATAATAAATCACAGTGCATTAAGTGCCCACCACAGCCTTAAGACATGTGTTGAACGTGCCCAAGTCCATGCTTATGAGAGCACCATGTGAGCACCTGTGTGTGTACACGCGCTTGTTTATGTAAGGTTTCTCTATAGGAGCGTCCAATAGAGAGTGTGAGGGGCCACAGATCTGCCCCCTAAAGATGTGCAGGAGATGGAGGGAGCTTCAAGTCCCAGAGATCCAGGAGCTGCCCCAGAGTGCAGGAACTCCAGGGAGTCTGCGACCAGAAAAGCCCCCGCTCCCCACGAGAGGCACAGAGGATCGCCCCGGGGGGCCACAACCAGCAGCCGGCAGAGTCCCGGGAGATATTGGCGGCAAGCCCAGAGGCCCGCCCGCAGTCTCCCACCCCCTAGCCGGCCGAGCCCGGGACCCAATGACCCGGGACCCAGGGGCGACCACCCCCGCCGGGGACCCAGCAGAGCCCAGGGACCCAGACCCCACCAGGCAGCCACCGGGATTGGTCAGGCAGACGCCAAAAGTCTTAAACTGCCTGACCTGGGAGCCACGACCCAGGCAGACCAAGGCACCGCACTCCACACCAGATGTGGCAGGGAGAGGGGAGATGAAGATCTATATCATCAAAAGAAGTCCCAGGAGAAGGGAGGAGTCAAAGGCCCCACCTGACATATACAGTCATACACAAACACAGTCACACACTTCCTCCGTCATGCTCACAAATACACATACAACCAAAGACTTACAAAAATGCATGCCGGACACCCACTCATGCTCCATGGGGTACAACCATCACCAGTTCCCAGAGTTCTACACTTTCTGCTGGGGTGCTGATGAGCAGGCTCCCCCGCCCAACGCTAAGCAAAGCAGCCCACCACCCCAGACCCCAACGGGATGGCCGGATCTCCCTCCTAGCCTCCAGCCCCAGGAAGCCAAGTGACAACAGAGGTGTGCTAAGACCCCTAGTCTCCCCCCGCCTGCTCCAATATGGTGTTAGTGAGTGTTGATGAGGTGTATTCTATGGCTGTGGTCAGCGGGCAGTTCAGGCATCGTCTGGCCTATGCCAGCTGATGCCACCAAACCACCCCACTTGCACCCACAGCCCTCAGTGTCTACGTGCAGTTTAAAATTGGAAGTGGGCACCGGCACTCGGGA